>NC_066890.1:31997799-32005299 GCF_022985175.1 Labeo rohita
ATTTAAATAATACTTTTTTAATGAAAATAACCAATCGTTTTGCTAGATAAGACCCTTCTTTCTCATTTGGGATCGTTTGAAGCTGCATTTAAACTGCATTTTGGAAGTTCAAACTCGGGGCACCATATCAGTCCATTATATGGAGACAAATGCAGAAATGTTTTCCTCAAAAAACTATTTCTTTATGACTGGAGAAAGAAAGACATGAACATCTTGAATGACAAGGGAATGAGTACATTATATGTAAATTGTTGTTCTGGAAAGAGGACTTCTCCTTTAACCACAAATGGTCATCTTGCGCTAACTCTGTGACGTGTGTCTACGACTTCAAGCATTATGTAATTACGCTAGAAATGTCACGTGTGGTTCGTTCTTCCTCTGTACTCCGGTTCAAGAAGGTAGGGTAGGGCGCAAAACTCCATCTCATTTTTTCCTCCAATTTCAAAATCGTTAAATTACATTTTTTTTGTAAAAAACGTTTGACTTCCTTTGCACGTTTGCTTTGCAAACACTGGGTTGGTACTTCCACCTATGTCATGCGTGACCTTTCCGACGTGATTACGTAATGCGTGAAGTCCAGCTAGTGCAAGATGAGCATTTGTGGTTAAAATGTATGTTTTTATTTTTTATAGAAAATGACTGATCGTTTCGCTCTTATTTCTCATGTAGGGATCGTGTAGAGCCCTTTGAAGCTGCAATGAAACTGCAATTTGGACCTTCAACCTGTTGATCCCCATTGAAGTTTATTATATGGAGAAAAATCCTGGAATTTTTACCTCAAAACTCTTAATTCTTTTCGACTGAAGAAAGACAGACATGAACATCTTGGATGACATGGGGGTAAATGACCAGGAAATTTGAATTCTGGAGTGAACTAATACTTTAACCAACTTGAACATGTTGAGAAATGTACATTGGGCAATCTTCTGCCCAATCTTGTTTATTCCTACTAAAATAAATGGACTACAGTAAATGTAACCACACGTTAAAAGAAAAACAACTGTAAAAATAACACTGCCACTATCAGTTACAGCCATATGGTGGGGATTCTGCCACACTACAGCTGTTGTCACGCTCTGACAGCAATATTTAAACAAAACAAATCAATATTAAGAACTAAGTGACGCAATCAGATCCCAGAGTCTACACTCTGAGCCTCAAAGTACATCCTGTCCCGTCGCCGCCGACTGCGAATGCGTGTACGTTGTGGGCAAACATCACTCCAACAACTCCCCGCAGGGCAGCACTTCGGATGACTCCATTCGGGCATGTTAGGATGCTGCACGACTCCTTTGAAACACAGCGTTCAGGCAAAATGACAGAATCGTCCTTGCAGCATCCAGAAGACCGAAGTGAGTTATACAGCGGACGCACCTGCATTAGTCAGGGGCGCGGAGTGCCAAGATTACTGTCACGCCTTGAGGTGATAAAGAAAATGTCTTGGACTTAATGTCCGCAAAGGTCATTAAGAGCCGACCAGCAGACTCTCTGCCCTCCGAGCCCATATCTCAAGGTCTGCGTCCACAACATGAACCGTTGTTCATGCAATGCATCAACAACATAAGCCCAAAAAATGATAACGCTAATTACGACGAGAAGAAGCAACGTAATGATCTTTAAATAAAGAACAGATCAGAAGGGGATGAATTTATGGGTCACCAAAAGGAACACTGCTTTTTGAGCCCATTTACAGTGTTCACGACCTCCAGCGAGAGCCTCAAATGCCGTATGTTTTACAATCCCCGATGTGAGGTCTGGAACACAGTGGTTTCTTCTGAAATGCTTTAAAGGGCTTCTTTTTACATTTACTGCACAAGTACCTTGGCAACGTTGCAAGGAGAGAGATTGAGATAGGGAGAGAGACAGAGAGAGAGAGACAAGCCTTGAGCAGAGCCTCTGTCGCAAGGTGACATGGCGGTTTGGTAGCAGATGTGGGCGGATGAATCTTCTTTTCCATCTGCCTCCCCAATAGATCTCAGAAACGGTCGAGAAAGCTGGCGAGGGCGAACGCTTCCAAAAACAACAATGACTTGCTTGTGCAACTCAGAAATCAAGGCTTGGAACAAACCACACAAACCATAAGATGAGATTCGATGAGAACGGCTGAATAAAGGAATCATTCATTTAATTTGTAAAAAAAGGTCCACAGAGAAGCTACACACGACTCATTTTAATTTATTTAATTGAGATTTATACATCATCTGAATAAATAAGCTTTCCATTGATGTATGGTTTGTTACGATAGGACAATACGTGGCTGAGATACAACTATTTGAAATCTGGAAAATCAAAATACTTAGAAAATCGCCTTTAAAGTTGTCCAAATGAAGTTCTTAGCAATGCATATTACTAATCAAAAATTAAGTTTTAATATATTTGGTAGGAAACTTACTAAATATCTTCATGGAACATGATATTTACTTAATATTCTAATGATTTTTGGCATAAAAGTAAAATCAATAATTTTGGACCATATTGTTGGCTATTGCTTCATATATACCTGTGCTACTTACGACTGCTTTTGTGGTCCAGGGAAACATATACTGGTGAACATACTAGTCAATATTATCAAAATTGCTCATAATGTGTGTTTATTTTAGGGTTTAATATTTAATTTATCTAAGAATGAACCAGAATGCTTTAGGATTCTAGCACTAAGTTTTGCACTGACACATACTGACTGCAATAAAAAAAAAAAAAAAAAAAAAAAAAAAGAAGAGTAGTTTTAAATTTTGCATGGGTCAACTGGCGATTTATCGCATTTTTTTTTTAACATTTTTGGATGATTAGATGTTTGTGCTATTAAGCATCAATGAGATACTACTTTAGTTCTTATTAATATTTTGAATTAGTTTTTTAATATATCTTCTACTTTCACTTTAATTTTAGTTAAAATTTTAGTAATTTGTGTGTTTTTGTCATTTTTTTTAATCTACTGTCATTAATTATCCATTTTAGTTTTAGTTATTTCAGTACAACAAAATACTAAATGTAGCTGAAATAAAATAAGTATATGGGCCATTCTACAGAACTGGTGCAAACTGCTGTCCCACAACCAAAAAACACATTTAAAAAGCATTTACGTATTCAAATCTTAGCTGTTTACTAAAATCCTTTTATGATCTACTGAAAATCAGAATAATATTTAAAATATCAGTAAGCTTCATATATATATAAAATCACCATTTAGTGAGTACTTGCAATTAGAAGGTGGCTGTCCCGAACCCTAACCCCTAAATTTCAACTTATGAAAATTATATTAAAATAACTTTTTACATTTTACTCCGTTGTTGTTTTTACAGTCACCGAAACATGTCATCACTGTTTCCGTATTGACAAAAGAGAACATGCAATCCTTTATTTAGGGGAAATAAGCAAAATTTTACTACAGTTATGCATTTTTTAGTAGTATTTTAGTATGTTTTAGTAGGGTTTTAGTATGTGAGTTAAAATTCTATAATGTGATGTAGTTGCTACCAAAACATTACTGTCACTACCGAAAATGTGCAGTCCCTACTGAAACACGCGATGTTTCGCCAAAAATAAAGTATACCGAATTATCAACTAAGATGTAATGATAGTGTTTGTTCAATGTATATTCAAACTAATGAATTCTTAAGTTTGAAATCAGTATGGTCAGCTTTTGCCTTTTACGAAGAAAAATTGGATTCAAAATACAATAAATCTCATAAATCACACTTAAAATATTATAAAAATTGTAACCGTTATTAATTTACCAAATTTAACTGTAATCCATTACTAATTACACATTACATGATGAAAACTGTAGTAAGTAATGTATTCTGACTACTTTTTAGATTACTTTTAGATTGTTTTTTGTATCTAACTTGTTTTTAATTTGCCACTGAACGTACTATATTGATATAAAAAAGCAAAGAGAATGAAAATATATTCTTGCATATTTTTTTCATTTCATCATCACAAAATGCATTAAACAAAAAGCGAATTATTAATAAAGCACTAAAAATAGACATATTTAATTTGTTTGCCTGGATGTCAGAATGACCGTTAAACTGACACCAAACTGTAAACGTGCAAATGTGTTGATTATTTTTGAAATATTAACTTTCTTCAGAGATATTTGTGACACTGGACAACAAAACCAGGGTCACAAGGGTAGCACGGCTATATTTGTAGCAATAGCCAAAAATACACTGTATGGATCAAAATGATCGATTTACCTTTTATGCCAATAATCATTAGTTATTAAGTAGATATTATGTAAAGATCATGTTCCATGAAGATAATTTGTACATTTCCTACTATAAATATATCAAAACTTAATTTCTGATTAGTAATATGCATTGCTAAGAACTTCATTTGGACAACTTTAAAGGAGATTTTTTTTCAATTCTTTTGCACCCTCAGATTCCAGATTTTCAAATAGTTGTATCTCAGCCAAATATTGTTATATCCTAACAAACCATACATCAAGAGAAAGCTCATTTATTTAGCTTTCAGATAATGTATATTTTCTAAATTTCAGTTTTGGCTGATAAAAATGTTTGGGAATCCATTTAAAAGAAGAATATAGGAGAATCAATGAACTATTAACAATTTAATGCCATTGTGTGAATATGTAATCCATAAAAAGTAACTGTAATCTGATTATGACTACTACGAAATATAACATACTCTAATTATAAATACTTGATTTTTTGGAATCTGATTATGTAATCCAGATTACATGTAATCAGTTACTTCCGAACTCTCTTTCTTTCTTTCTTAAAAAGAAGGGACAAAAAAAAAAAAAAAAAAAAAAATCAATATGGACTCCATAGATACATTCTCTTCAAATGTTCATACAAAAATACATTTTTCAAATGATTCATAAGCTACAAAAGTTGAGTTAGTCCTATATCATTCATGGTATCAAATATGGGACCTGACTATGTGGAAAAAACTAATTGCTTAGCCTATGGAAATCTTGCCCCTATTATACATAAGATACGCATTTTATCCCAGCTCTGTTTTGCAAACATATGGAGTTCCTGTATTTATACTTTGTAAAATGCAAACATCTGCCCAATCTGGCAAACTACAACGTCATCTACATTATGTAAATAGCCATGCCCTCAATTCAGTCTAAGGAGTTAAATTACATTTAAAGGAGAAGTCGACTTCCAGAACAACAATTTACAAATAATTTTCTTACCCCTTTGTCATCCAAGATGTTCATGTCTTTCTGTCTTCAGTAGTAAAGAAATGATGGTTTTTGAGGAAAACATTTCAGGATTTTTCTTCATATAATGAACTTGATTGGTGCCCTGATTTTGAACTTCCAAAATGTAGTTTAAATGCAGCTTCAAAGGACTCTAAATGATCCCAGCCGAGGAAGAAGGGTCTTATCTAGTGAAACTATCGGTCAAGTTTTTCAAGCACAAAAGCTCATGTAGCACAGGTTCTGGGATGCGTGTTCACATACTATTGAATCGTGTTGAAAGGTCACGCCGAACGTAGGTGGAACTACAGACCCAGTGTTTACAAAGTGAACACGCAAAGACTAAGAAAGTGCAAGTAAGTCAAACGCTGTTTACAAACAAAAAGGTACAACGATGTTGGACGATTCTGAAGCTGTAGGAGAAAATAAGATGGAGTTTTTCGCCATACTCTACCTTTTATACACTGACGATGAACTTAGACGTGATTCGTAGTAGTGATGGGAAGTTCGGATCATTTTACCGACTCGGGCTTTTGAGTCTCGTTCAGCAAAATGAACGAATCTTTTTCGAGTCATTTCATTAATTTCGTTCACTTTAGCAAAATATAATTTAAATGTTACGTGTTACTTCCCTAACACATTTACTGCTAACACAGTGATCACACTACAAACAAGACAAAACTATAATGCTATAAAAAACAGAAAAGATTAATTCATTGTTTACCTGGGTCTTTAGTCTATGATTAGCTCACCTCAACTCTTATCTGACAAGTTTTCAGGTTTGAGTTCACCTGTTTCGAGTCTTTTTTTTCGAGTTGTTCGTTTATCTTATGGGGCTGTCACATGATGAACGAACGACTCGAAAAACCCGAAGACTCGAAACAGGTGAACTAATTCCAGTACAGAACCTAATAGGATGTTGAGCATGCGTGACTGAATGAATCACTCCCCGAGACGACTCGTTCTTCCCGAGTCACATTAAAGATTCGTTCAAAATGAACTAATCGTTCAAGAGCGACCCATCACTAATTCGTAGCATCGTGAACGTGCATCCCAGAGCCTGTGCTGCATGAGCTTTTGTGCTTGAAAAGTACACAAATTTGTATTTTTTGAAAAAAATGGCTGATGGTTTCACTAGATAAGACCCTTTTTCCTCGGCTGGGATCATTTAGAGTCCTTTGAAGCTGCATTTAAACTACGTTTTGGAAGTTCAAAATCAGGCCACCAATCAAGTTCATTATATGAAGAAAAATCCTGAAATGTTTTCCTCAAAAACCATCATTTCTTTACGACTGAAGACAGAAAGACATGAGCATCTTGGATGACAAGGGGGTGAGTAAATTATTTGTAAATTGTTGTTCTGGAAGTGGACTTCTCCGTTAAGTACATTACAAATATATACATAAACTACATTTACAGTTATTAAACAATGTAACACTGCAATCTGTGCTCAGCTGTTTAGGAAGCGCAAATAAAAACGTTTGAGGAATATCCAGACAACACTTGTGCCATAATGGACGCAAGCAAGCAGGCCTGTAAATAAACAGGTAAAACACAACTATCACACCGTTCACAGACATTGGGTAGTAAGTGATAAGTGATATTTAACATGCTATTCAATCCCATGTAATTATTACTCCATGTTGTGTGCAAAAATCAATTGAGCAGAACCGAAGAAAGAAGAAAAAAGAAAAAACTCCAGTTCCAGGTGGTCAGATGACACACAGAGCCTGAGAGCCAATACCACTTAACCAAATTGGAATCCATTCTTCTGAAATGGGTGCTGATAACCACTTGAAAGCCGCCAGGGTTTCACATCTCCGGCTTGTGGCACCCTGTCAAAAACACAGGCCGTCTCCGCTTCGTGAAAAAGACAGACGGCTGAAACACTTCACCTAGAGCTACCGGCCGAGACTAAATTAAAGCTTGCGATGGATTCGTGCTGCCAAACCGCAGGCGGGAAAACGCAAGGGGAACGAATGTTGATCATGTTAAAATTTGGTGGGAAAAAAAAATCTGGATGGATGATCTTATTCACTTGATGTGGTAGCACTGACATATAAAGGGGGGGGAAGCAAAACAAATGGACCTGCTACAGCTTTGCTGCCAAGGCAATCTGTGCTTTTTATGTCCACGTGTACATACATACACTCCCTTTCGCTCTGAAAAGAGATCTGAATAAGCTCAGAGACGGTCATTTTTCCTGTATTTGTGAGAACGGATGGGGTAAGTGGGGCAAGTCTGCAAACCTACATAGAAATTCAAACAGGTTCACTTACTCACTCAATATATATGCACATATACATATACATACATAT